>NC_056741.1:845751055-845755195 GCF_019279795.1 Protopterus annectens | reverse complement strand
AGCATAAAAACAATGGCTATCTCTCCTCTACTACTTTCCTAGACCTATCTAAAGCATTTGACATGGTCCCACACAAACAACTTATCTCTGTCCTCAGTAACCTATCCTTCTCACAATCAGTCACCAACTGGTTTCAGAGTTACCTGTCTGGCTGCCAACAATCCGTTGTATGGCAGAATGACATATCTCCCCAACTACCTGTCTACATAGGGGTTCCACAAGGATCCATCCTTGGACCCCTACTCTTCTCTGTTTTCACCAATAATCTAGCCTCTGCCACCAAACATGGCACACTCATACAATACACAGATGACTCAACCATCATCTGCTCAGCCCAGTCCCTACCCAAACTGCAAAAAGTCACACAGGAAGCCTTTTCTTCTGTTGAAACTTGGTTATCCGATGCCCAGTTAATACTCAACCCAAACAAAACTAAACTACTCATCTTCCAACCCACCAAACATACTGAAAACAACTCTCACTTTAACATCACAGCAAAAGATAACACCACTATATACCCAACTAAACACACCAAATTGCTAGTAGTGGAAATAGACAATAAACTAAAATTTAACATTCACACATCCTTGACCATAAAAAAAGTCCACAAAAAACTAGGGGCACTATACAGAAATGAGCAACTTCTCACCAAAGCAGCAAAGATTTCAATAGCAAATTCCCACCTTATCTCCACCCTATTTTATGCCTGTCCAATATATACCAACCTAAGGCAATGCGATCTAAACAAGCTAGAGACCTGCTACAACAAAATCGCCAAATTTGCCACAGGGGCATCCTACCGTAGTCACCACTGTCTCTCACTTGCTGAACTGGGCTGGCTTGAACTCCCTCACCTCCTTCAATGGTATCAACTCTCACTTTCCCACAAACTAGTAAATCATCCACTAAATGTCCCATCCCTCCAGAATCTACTCCAACCCTATCGCACCACCAGACCACTAAGATCCAGCAACAAAAATCACTTGCAGATCACTAAAGCCAATAACTCTGCTGGTGAAGCACTATTCTCTTGCACCATAGCCAAATATGGAACTCCCTCCCACCCACAATTACCTCCATACCATCATGCACCCACTTCAAAACTTTACTAAAAGCGCAACTAAAACATGCTGGCTATGCCCTTTCAACTCCCACTCTAATATCATCCTCCCCATCCAACCACTACCTTTCTTTCCACTCCACTAACTACCTTGATTATGGCAAGCTCAGATGCTCATAAGCCAGTACTTATTATACAGCAGGAACTTCTTCTTGTAACATTTGTTAATGCCTGTTATGTACTTCACAGATAAAGATTCTAGTTGTCTGCTGATGTACTATGTTCTTCATCTGTAAATATGTTGTAAGTAATTGCTATGTAAATTGTTAATCGCTATGTAATCCAATGTAGCTACTGTCTGTTTATTTTAACTGTGGAGCTTTTCTCCCCGGGCCTCCGCTGAAAATGGACCTACGTCCAGTCGGACACTCCCGGTCAACAAATATAAATAAATAAATTATATATATATATATATATATATATATATATATATATATATATATATGATTTACCTTTACTTCATAGGTGTGTACTAGGCTAATCTAGGCTAATGCCCCTGGGGCCTTTACAAGCCTAGCCATAGGATTACCCTGGCATAGTGCCACCTGACCTTAGTTCCCAGTGCCTCTGTCGAGTAGAGCCACTGGTGTTACCCCTGGGTTGAATTTTCTGTTTCCTATCCACTCAACAAGATTTCTCTTGAAGAGGGTCACCAAGGTGCTCTGCTAGACATGTATGGGAAGTCTTTTCCATAGCATGGGCAGTCTCTGGGTTATGAACCTGTCCCTCAAACATGTTCTGTTAATTGTGGTAATGAGGTTGAGGTCTCTGGAATGTGTGGTGCAGAGGGATTGGGATTTCTTTAGATGTAGCATTTCTAACAGAGCTGGGTCAGATATGGCTTTGTAAGTCAAGCAGACATCGCTTCTAAGTAGGCAATATGAGACAGAGAATAGTTGGAGTTTTTTGAGTCGTCCATATAGGATACGTGTTTAAGGCCTAGGGTCCTCTTTATGAGTACTTTTATGGCCTCTCCAGTTGTTGCAGGTGTCTAGTGAGCTACATGCCAAATGGAGCATTGTACTCGATGATTGGCTAATGACGGAACAGTAGAGGGAGACAATGACCTCTTTCTTCCCGGATGCAAAACCCTTAGTAATGAGATGTGCCACATAGAATGACTTTCTGGTTTAACTTTAGGATGTTAACATTCAAAAAAAAAAATCTAAGCTCGTTTCCCCCCTTTCCTGTAACGAGTCTATTCCAGATACAGATTTGTTCTATCCAGGACTGTTTGTAAGCTCCAGAGCCCCCAAGCCTTTCTGTGTTGGAGGGATGCCTTCTACCTTATCAGTGGGAGTGGAAAGCACTAGATATAATCTATCTACCACATAAGGAGTGGTTTCTGGACCAGAAATTGTAGTTTTTGGCCGTTTGGGCACTTTTTCCATCTCTCTCAACATTCTGATTTAAAAGCCCGCATTTGCACTTGCTTCCCCCCTTTCCTGTAACTAGTCTAGTCCAGATACAGATTTGCTGTATCCAGGACTGTTTGTAAACTCCTGAGCCCCCCCAAGCCTTTCTGTTTTGGAGGGAAGGCTTCTAGCTTATCAGTGGGAGTGGTAAGCACTAGGTAGCTTAGCTACCACAGGAGGAGTGCTTTGTGGCCCAGATTTGTGATTTATTGACCTTTTGGGCAGTTTTTTCCATCTCTTTCAACATTCTGGTTTAAAAGCCTGTGTTTGTTCTTGTTTCCCCCCTTTCCTGTAACTAGTCTAGTCCAGATACAGCTATGCTGTGTCCAAGACTGTAAGCTTCTTAAACCCCAAGCCTTTCTGTGTTGGAGGTAAGCATTCTAGCTTATCAATGGGAGTGGTAAGCACTAGGTAGCCTGTCTTACCACAAGAGGAGTGGTTCCTGGCCCAAAAATTGTAGTTTATTGGCCATTTGGACAGTTTTTCCATCTGCCTCAACTTTCCAGTTTAAAAGCCAGTGTTTGCTTTTGTTTCCCACCTTTCCTGTAACTAGTCTAGTCCAGATACAGACTTGTATCCAGGACTGTTTGAAAGCTTCTGAGCAGTGCCAGAGCTTACTCTTCAATTTTTCCATTAGATCTACTAGTTCTCTCCTCTCCTGTACTTATACTAGCTTATTAGTCTAGCACTTTACCAGACACCTTGTAACAATTATTGTAGCACACAAGTGCTACCAGCACTAAATGTTCTACAAGGAAACAGATCTAGTAATTATTATCAATGCCCACCCCACCAGGCATGTATAAAGGTCAGTTCCCTGTCCTTTCTCCTATTAACCTGGTGAACTTGGGCATCTGGAGGCAATGTAGCAACTGCTTCATGTACACCTACAACCCTCTCCTCTTACCTTCCGCAACTCAGACCTGTGTGAGATGCACTTATATATCCAAATTGGAAGCCACACACACTCCAGCCAAGACTGGAATAGCTGGTCAAGAGGAGAAGGTCAACAATTGCACCACACCACATGGAACACATAGCCCTCCGGAACACACACCAGCACTGCCTTCACATAAAAACACAAACCACACACCCATCTTCGCTGGAGCTGTCAGGAAAAATCTACCCAAGCAGCAGAGACCTCCAAGGCAGAAACACACTCGACCACCACAACACAACACTAATCACGAGACACATAACTGTCCTAAACAGTGTGCCACTCAACCAAAGCCCCTAAGGCAAAACAGTATGCCCAACACACTAGTCATAGGTGGCTTGATAGTGAGGCACACTGATGCCCCACTCACTAGGTTGAATAAGGAGAAAGTAACAGTCAGCTGCCTGTCAGGTGCCAGGATCCGACAGATGCACTCAGGTCGCTCAACAACAGGTACCAAATTTGACTCTGTCATTGTACATGTGGGTGTGAATGACCTGAGATGTACCACCATGGACTACATGAAAAGAGACATGGAGGAGCAGAAAATGATTGATTTCAGCAAATGGCTAAGTTTCTGTTGTAATTCCAAGGGGATCCAGTACCTATCTGCCTGGGATAACATGATTGACAGACCTCAATGCTTTGCCAGAGATGGCCTGCATCTG